>NC_051157.2:228401820-228406602 GCF_013339745.2 Dermacentor silvarum
TTAAAATGAAATCCGTAATACTGGGAAAAAGCCACCAGGGGGCCGAGTGAAGCGGACGCGCTTCACATGGGCTGCTGCTTTTATCGCGAGTTATTGCGGTTAACCTTAACCAAACTTCACGATTTTGTGTCATTCAACTCAACAAGGCAAGCGGCATCGAAAGATACCACAATTACAGCGGTGAGTGGATTTGTTTACCTTGACCCACCGAGCAACGAGCACCTCGACATATTCGAACGCCGTTCTCCGACCGCCGCACGCGCCCCAGGAGCGGGCCTGCGTGGCCTCGCGAGCATCGAGAATGGCAGGTGAAACGAACGACAATGCTCACGAAATGGAAATAGAGAACAATAGTCAAGACTCGACAGCGGACCAGAGCAACATGGAATTCGATGAGAACAGCGGGAAGACGCTGAGTCAAGCTGGCCCATGGTTCCAAGCAATCAAGGCAAGGAAAAACAAGAAGTCGCCAAACGAGGACCGCATACAAGAGGGAGGAAAGCAAGGAAACTCCCAGAACCAGCAAGGAGGACTTAACGCGAGGAGCAACCCGAGAGTGGAATCAAGCATGCAAGCCAACAGCAACCAGCAACGTCAGCAAGATCAGGGAAGCCGAACCAACGGCAAGCCACCGCCGCGACGCGCGACGCCGCCGCTGCCAGATAATGATTACAAGGTGGTGTACCGACCAAGAACCGGCATGAAGCTATCCAGCTGGCCGGACGAGAAGATCACCGAGGGACTTGCAAGGGCAAGTGGTTCCCCTTTCAAAGAGTTTTGCGCGAAAGTAACCATCCAAACGCAATGGAAGCAGAACCTGATAATTGCCAGCACCGCCGACGAGGACTACGCACTCAAGCTCGGTTCCATCAACGGCATCGAACTAGGGGCGGCCACATACGAAATGACGCCGTACATCAAACCGCTCCCAGGAACAGTGCGTGGAGTCGTGCACGGTATCACTGCGTGTACGACGGAGAAACGACTTGCGGAACTTCTGGCAGCCAACAACTGTGGCATCCTGCATGCGAGGATGCTCGGCAAATCCACCTCAGCAGTTATAACCTTCGAAGGTCCGCACGTCCCTTTCTACGTGAAGGTGGCCAGCTCGTACACACGTTGCCGCCCATACCGCAGATCGGTACAGTATTGCAAGGCCTGCGGAGAAATCGGCCACCGGCAGGACGTATGCCCCAACCCAGATAAACCTATCTGCAACCGGTGCGGGGTGCAGAACCCACAAGCAGACCATGATTGCCAGTTGCAGTGCAAACTATGCGGACTACCTCACGAGACGGCAAGCAAGGAGTGCGAGAAAAGGCTCAAGCCAAGACCGCCGCCCCTGTACGTCAGGGAGAGAAGCAAATCAAGAGGCCGACAGCCATCTATAACAAGGGAGACAAGTTCAAGCTCCTCGGTGTATGGAACAAATAAGCCACAGCAAGATCAGCAGAAGATCAGCTGGGCGGAAGTGATAGCCAGTTCTAAGTCGACAACCGACCCGTTTCCCTCACTGCCGACACAAGAGCGAAATTCAAGATACGAGGAAACCATCTCTTCCCTCAGAAGGCAAAACGCCGACTTGATGAAGCGGAATGAAGGGCTCATGAAGCGTCTAGAAGAGCAAGAAAGACGTCAGGAGGAACGGGACAGAAGAGCTCAGGCCAGGGAACAAGCCCTGGAGGTGAAGCTCCAACATCTCATTGAACAATTGCAGAAGCAGCAGGAACCGACCACAACACTAACGCCGCCGAGGGAACATACTCCCCCGATAGAGGACCTAGAATCGGGAATAGAGCACAAGATGAACAAGGCCCGAATTGAAGACAAGGCCGAACTGAGAAATGAGTTCCGAGTCGAACTCGCTCAGGCCGTCGACACCATAAGTAAATCTGTGGCAGCCACCGTCCAAGCAGCCGTACAAACGCTCCGCCAGGAGATCACCCAGATGGGCAACGAGCTCAGCCAACGCATCTCCATCCTAGAAAAGGACAAAGAGCAGGCAAGAAAAAAGCCAAAATACCCCATCAGAGAAGCCCAGATGAACGAGACTCTGGGAAGCCAAGATGGCGAGTAAAATAGCAAAGAAGAAAGAAGCGACCCAAACCCTCAAAATTTGGCAGTGGAATTGCAGAGGAATAAATCGGAAACGGCAAAATTTGTTTCACCTATGCACCCTACACCAACCTGACGTCGTCGCGTTACAGGAAACAGAAACCAACAATATTACGATGCGCGGCTACGAAACGCACATTGCCTCAGGAAGGACCCGGACCGCCGTCCTGATCAAGAAACATCACACGACGCAGCAGCACCAAATCAACCACAGAATTGAACACACTCTGATTGAGCTTGTTCCTCACAAGAAAACCCTGCAGAGCATCTACATCCTGAATGTATACAGTCCTCCGCGCGACAGCCTCAAGGACTTGGACAAATTCCTGAGAGAAGTGAAGAAAGTCACGAAGGGTCAAAAAATGTCACAGTTTCGCCCTAAGGGCGAAGCAATGAATGCGATAGCAACACAGCAATGTCATACGAAGTAAGGTGAGCGGCTTTGGTACCAATATGAATTGTAGTAAACATGAGCTGATTAAGTAAGGAGGTGTGCTGCGGCGTAAGTAGACCGACATGACGAGAGACTCGATGACCACGAGAAGGCGCGTGTGAAACGGTGGTGTTGATGAGAAGCGCTTCCCGTGGGCAGCGCGTGCGAAGGGACACATCTGTAGCGCTGCACTGCCGATCCGGGCAGCATTGCATGTTTAGCGTGCGTTGGAAAATGTGGCCCGACTATTACTAACTGAATGAACAAGCGTGGTGTGAGCGCGCACAAACAAACATGAATAGCTCACACTGAATGACTGCAGACAACGACGGTCAAAACTCTGGCAGCAAGCGGGTACGCCGCAGCGGCGAACGTACGTGCGGTCTATCGCTTCAACGGAAACTGAGCGCGTAAAGGTCAGAGCCGTGTGGAGATAAGAGACGGTGCGAGCGAGCGACGATCGCGGTTGTTGGCAGCGTAGAAGTGCGCCCCCCCCCTCCCCGCTCCCTCCGGCGCTGGCTTACCGCTTCCTTGCTTGCGCGTGGGAGAGATAAGAGACTGTGCGGACGAGCGACGAGCGCGGTTGTTGGCAGAGAAGTGCCCCCCCCCCCCCTGCTCCCTCCGGCGCTGGCTTTCCGCTTCCTTGCTTGCGCGTGCGAGATTGAGTGCGTTCGCTCTCCGTGATAGCGCGCGTCCCCGCGCGCTTCCGCTGGGGCATACGGCGCGAGGCGAAGATTTTATCTATACGGAACCTCACGGCGACGCCGACGGCGACGGCGACGGCGACGGCGACGCCGACGGCAGAAATCCGGTAAAAGTGTCCATATAATTGCTATCGCAATAAAACTCCTTGTGGTGGGCGACTTTAACGCTCCACACGTAGCTTGGGGCTACCGATCAACCAACAAGAAGGGTATGGACGTGCACAACGCGGCACAACACCACCAGCTGACGTTGTGGACCGATCCTCAAATACCAACTAGAATCGGCAACAGTGTCTCCAGAGACACCAGCCCAGACCTGACCTTCTCCACTGGATTAAGGCAAGTCGAGTGGTCGAGACTGGAAGAGACTCTAGGCAGCGACCATCACATCATCCAGACCGAAATCACGCACCACAAAACCCCCGTGAGATTAGGTCAGGCCAAAATTACGGACTGGCCCGCTTTCCGAAAATATGAACACCCCGGAAGCCTAGAGGACATCGAGGAGTGGACCAAGAACGTGGTGGACTTGGTTACCAAGTACACAAAGACCATCCAACTCACTGCGGACAATCCCGACGTCGACCCACACCTACTTCACCTCTGGGAGGCCAGGCGTGGACTTTTGAAGAGGTGGAAGAAGCAGAAGAGAAACCGCAAACTCAAGATCCGCATTGCCGCAGTCTCGCGGCAGGCGGAAGAGTATGCTGAAAAACTCGCACGTCAGAACTGGAATCAAGTGTGCGACCGATTACAGGGAACCCTCAGCAACCGAAAGACCTGGGCCATTCTAAAGACCCTTCTGGCGAAGACGGAATCAAGAAATGTCACGGGGCAACACATACACAGACTTATACACAACTTCCATGGCACCGAGGAAGAAGTGCTCGAAGCCATCACCGGGAAATACCTCGGAGACGAACAACAACGGAAGGCGCGGCCAGTCATTCACCCGGAGTACGAGGGGGAACCCAATCCGGATTTAGACCAACCTTTCACCAAGTCGGAGATCATGGCAGCCTTAAACAATCTCACGAGAAACACGACGCCCGGCAGGGATAAAATTAACAACAAGACCCTCCGTAACCTGGACGACGGGGCGACGGAGAGTTTACTAAAATATATCAATGAAAGCTGGCAGACCGGCAGCATACCGGCTTCCTGGAAGCACGCGGACGTAACGATGATCCCGAAACCCGGCAAGCCCGTCAAGATACAGAACCTGCGCCCGATCTCTCTCACGTCGTGCGCGGGAAAACTCTTCGAGCACATGGTCCACAATCGACTCTCGCCCTACCTGGAAGAAGGGGGGCACCTGCCGAATACTATGTTCGGTTTCCGACCAAACCTCTCCACCCAGGACATTCTACTTCAGCTAAAAGAACAAGTCATCGACGGCCTCAGCACACGCCACAAGAGTGCCATCCTGGCACTCGACGTGAAGGGAGCCTTCGACAACGTCTCACACGAAGCAGTGCTAAACAGCCTACAGCGGACCAACTGCGGACGGCGGACATACAACTACGTCCG